>NC_051335.1:31118123-31130652 GCF_015220235.1 Choloepus didactylus
CACTGAACGTGGCAGGTATGCTGTGAGGGTTAATTTCAGCAAGCTTGACTATAGCCTGAGCTCTTTTGCCAAAGCTCTTGCCTGACACTGGTCCATGGTCAAAAAGGAAATATATTAATTAATAGTGTGACTTGGCAACCATGGGTCTGAGGAGTTTCAGGGCAGTTTGTACTAGGATGCCAGCATTGCTCTATTTATTAATTTTTATCAATTGATAATTAATTCACTAACATAAAATTTACCATTTTAAGTGCATAATCCAGTGGTTTTTAGAATAGTCAGGATTTTGTGTAATTCCAGAATATTTCCACAACCCCAAAAAATAAATCCCAAACTTTTCCATTCTTTCCTTCCCCTATCTGGAACCACTAAATCCATTTTCTGCTTATTCTGGACAGTTTCCTATACTGGACATTTCATAAAAATGGAATCATGAAATTTATGTGGACTTTTACATCTGGCTTCTTTCACTCAGCACAGTATTTTCAAGGTTTACCCATGCTGTAGCATTTATCATTACTTCATTCCTTTGATTTTTTCAATTTTTTATTGTGGCACAATAAATGTAACATAAAATTTACCAATTTAACCATTTAGAGTGTACAATTTATTGTTGTTTAGTATATTCACAATGTTGGACAATCATCACCACTATCTAATTCCAAAACAAATTCACCATCCCAGAAGGAAACCCCATACCCATTGTGCTGGTTTAAGTGCATTATGTCCCCCAAAATACCATGTTCTTTAATGCCTTCTTGTGGGGGGGGGCAGATGTATTAGTGTTCATTAGGTTGGAATCTTTGGATTAGGTTGTTTCCATGGAAATATGATCCACCCAACTGTGGATTAGATTATTTCCATGAAAGTGTAACCCCACCCATCCACTGTGGGCCTTGATTAGTTTACTGGGGTGTATAAGAGCTCAGATAGAAGGAGCTTGCTGCTGCAGCTGAGAGACACATTTTGAAGACAGCCATTGAATGCTGACACTGACATTTTGGAGAACACCTGTGAACAAGCAGATGCCAGCCACATGACTTCCCAGCTAACAGAGGTTTTCCAGATGACAATGGCCTTTCTACAGTGAAGGTGCCATGCCAGTTTGGATGTATTATGTCCCCCAAAATGCCATGTTCTTTGATGCAATCCTGTAGGGTCAGACATACTAGTGTTGATTAGGTTGGAATCTTTTGATTGAATGTTTCCATGGAGATGTGACTTAATCATCTGTGGGCAAGAACTTTGGAAAATTTCCATGGAGGTGTTACCCCACCCATTCAAGGTGGGTTTTAATTGAATCACTGGAGTCCTATACAAGTGACCACAGACCGAAGGAGGTGTTGCAGCCAAGAGCGATTGTTAGAAGAATGCACAGGAGCTGAGAGTGGAGCTTGAACACAACCTGGGATCAGCAGACACCAGCTTTGTGCCTTCCCAGATAACAGAGGTTTTCCAGATGCCATTGGCCTTCCTCCAGTGAAGGTATACTTGTGTTGATGCCTTCATTTGGACATTTTCATGGCCTTGAGGCTGTAACTTTGTAACCAAATAAACCCCCTTTATAAAAGCCAATCCATTTCTGGTATTTTGCATAATGGCAGCATTAGCAAACCAGAGCAGATTTTGGTACCAGAGAAGTGGGATGCTGCTGAATTTGCAAATACCAAACATGTTGGAGTGGATTTATAAATGGATAACAGAAAGATTCTGGAAGAATTGTGAGGAGTCTGATAGAAAAAGCCTAGACTGCTTTGAAGAGACTGTTGGTAGAAATATGGACTCTGATGAGGCTTAAACAGAAATGTTGAATGTGTCATTGCAAACTGGAAGGAAGGTGATCCTTGTTTTAAAGTGGCAGAGAGTTTGGCAAAACTGTGTCCTGGTGTCAGATGGAAGGCGGAATTTGAAAGTGACGATCTGGAATACTTGGCTGAAGAGATTTCGAAGCTAAAAGTTGAAGAAGTAGCCTGGTTTCTCCTTGCAGCTTATAGTAAAATGCAAGAGGACAGAGATAAGCTGAGAAATGAACCCTTGGGTACAAAAAACCCAGAAACTGACAGTTTGGAAAATTCTGGGCTTCAAAAACATAAGATGCCAGAAGCTAAAGCCCCTTGTGAGGATTTAACCAAACATGGAACCTGACCGCCATTTCAGTACAAGCCAGGATTGGAGATGGAGTTAGCCAGGAAGGATTTGTGGAAACTCCTGTTATCTGACAGTTTTGACCCCTGTGTGCTTCACGTCAAGCCGATGAGATTTTTGCCAGATCTGTATAGATGGAGCCACTGCCAGTCTGAACTGGAGGAGACAGACAAAATTGAAGGAAAAATTTCTTCAAAGACCAGAGCCATGGAGATTGAGGTCTGGAGTCAAGAGGTCTTGGGCAGGGACAGCAGAGCAGCCCACATATATGGAAAGGGTGAGTCTGCCCTGGAGGCAGAGGGCGGGCTTCTGCCTTGATGCTTAGGAAGAGTGCTGCCACCCCAGGCCCCAGAGAGGGTGGAGCACATTCCCTGGGGATTGGGGAGAGCCTGGCCACCACCCCACTCTTCAGAGAGGGGAGAGCCTTTGCCCCAGAGAGGCAGAGTCCAGGAGGCACCCTGATGTATGAGGAGAGTGGGGCTAAAAAGGTGGTCTCCCCAATGTATGGATATGTTGGAGCACTCACCCAAGCATTTGGAGAGAAAAGGGCTGCTGCAAAGCCTTTGGAAAGTGTTGGACTCCTGCTCTCGAGCCCCAAGGATAAAACATGATTCTATAAATGACTCTCAGATTTTGAAATCTGATGGCATTTGCCCTGCAGGTTTTAGGAATTGCTTTGGTTCCTTGAACCCTGTTTTCCTTTCTATTTTTCCCTATGGCAATGGGAATGTTTATCCTATGACTGTCCCTCCTTTGTATATTGGCAGTTGATAACTTGTTCTAAGTTTCACAGGTCCACAGCCAGAGGAGAAATTTACCTTAGGACAGAACACACCTATAACTGATTTTGATGAGATATTGTACTTACCTACTGATACTGAAATGATTTAAGTTTTTGTGACATTGTGATGGAATGAATGTATTTTGTAGATGCAAAGATCATGTCATTTTGGGGTCCAGGGGATGGAATGTGCCAGTTTGGATGTATTGTGCCACCCAAAATGCCATGTTCTTTGATGCAATCTTGTAGGGCCAGAATGTATTAGTGTTGATTAGGTTTGATTTTTCCATGGAGGTGTGACTCAATCATCTGTGGGTGAGAATTTTGATTGGATAATTTCCATAGAGGGGTTACCCCACCCATTCAGGGTGGGTCTTAATTGAATCACTGGAGTCCTATACAAGTGTTCACAGACAGAAAGAGGTGCTGCAGCCAAGAGAGATACTTTGAAGAATGCACAGGAGCTGAGAGTGGAGCTTGAACACAACCTGGGATCAGCAGATGCCAGCTACGTGCCATTGCAGCTAACAAAGGTTTTCCAGATGCCATTGGCCTTCCTCCAGTGAAGGTATACTTGTGTTGATGCTTTCATTTGGTCATTTTCATGGCCTACAGACTGTAACTTTGTAACCCAAATAAACCTCCTTTACAAAAGCCAATACATTTCTGATATTTTGCATAATGACAGTGTTAGCAAACCGGAACACATTCTAAGATGAAGGACAAGCTGTTGCATTTCAACCCACCTATGACCAAAAAAGAGTCACAATGCCTAGTTGGCCTCCTTAGATTTTGGAGACAACATATTCCTCATTTGGGTGTGCTACTCTGGCCCATTTACTGAATGACCGGAATAGCTTCTACTTTTGAGGGGGGATGGAAAAAGATGAGGCTCTGTGACAGGTCCAGGCTGCTGTGCAAGCTGCTCTGCCAATTGGACCATATGATCCAGCTGATCCAATGGTGCTGGACCTGTCAGTGGCAGATAGAGATGCTGTTTGGAGCTTTTGGCAGGCTCCTATAGGAGAATCACAATGCAGGCCTGTAGGATTTTGGAGTAAATCCTCACCACCTTCTGAAGATAACTACTCTCCTTTTGAGAAACAGCTTTGGCCTGCTAATGGGCCTAAGTAGACAGAACACTTAACCTTGGGCCACCAAGTTACTATGAGACCTGAGATGCCTATCATGAGCTGTGTGTTGTCTGACCTGCCAAGCCATAAATTTGGGTGTGCACTGCAACACTCCATCCTAAGATGGAAATTGTATGTATGAGATAGGGCTTGAGCAGGCCCTGAAGTCACAGGTAAGTTACATGAGGAAGTGTCCCAAATGCCCATGGCCCCCACTCCTGCCACATTACATTCTCTTTCCCAGCCCATAGCTATGGCCTCTTGGGGAGTTCCTTACAATCTATTGACCAAGGAATAGAAAACTCAGGCCTGTTTTAAGATGGTTCTTCATAATATGCAGGTACCACCCGAAAGTGCACTGCAGATCCTTTCTGGGATGTCCCTGAAGGAGAGTGATCAGGGCAAATCCTCCCAGTGAGCGGACCTTCAAGCAGTGCACCTGGTTGTTCATTTTGCTTGGAAGGAGATATGGCCAGACAAGCATTTGTATACTGATTCATGGGCTGCTGATAATGGTTTGGCTCAGTGGTCAGGGACTTGGAAGGAACATGATTGGAAAATTGGTGACAAAGGAGTCTGGGGAAAGTCATTTCTGGATAGACCTTTCTAAGTGGGTAAAAAACATGAAGATGTTTGTGTCCCATGTGAATTCTCACCAGAGGATGACTTCAGCAGAGGAAAATTTTAATAATCAAGTGGGTAAGATGACCTGTTCTTTGGATATCAGTCAGCCTCCTTCCCCAGCCACTCTTGTCATTGCCCAATGGGCTCATGAACAAAGTGGTCATGGTGGTAGGGATGGAGGTTATGCATGGGCTCACCAACATGGACTTCCACTCACCAAGGCTGACCTGGCTATAGCCACTGCTGAGTGTCCAATCTTCCAGCAGCAGAGACCCACACTCAGTCCCCGATATGGCACCATTCCCCAAGGTGATCAGCCCTGCTAGAAAGTGGCAGGTTGATTACACTGGGCCACTTCCATCATGTAAGGGGCAGCAATTTGTTCTTTTTTTTAAATTGAATTTTATTGATATTGCTCACATACCATACAATCATCAGAAGTATACAGTCATTGTTCACGGTTGCGTATTCATCACCACAATTAATTTTTTTCAATTTTTGCAACATTTTGACTACTCCAGAAAGTAAATAAAAAGAAAAAAGAAAACTCAAATCCTCCCATACCCCTAAAGCAACTCCCTCCATTATTGACTTATACTGCTATAGCACATTTGTTACTGTTGATGAAAAAATGTTAAAATACTATTAACTGTACTACACAGTTTGCAATAGGTATATATTTTCCCTATATACCCCCCATTATTAACTTCTAGTTATAGTGTCATACATTTGTTCTAGTTCATGAAAGAGGTTTCTAACATTTTGGCAGTTAATCACGGACATTGTGCACCACAAGATTCACTGTTTTATACATTCCCATATTTTAACCTCCAACTTTCTTTCTGGTGACATACGTGACTCTAAGCTTCCCCTTTCCACCACATTCACACACCATTCAGCACTGTTAGTTATTCTCACAATAACGTGCTACCATCAACTCTGTCCATTTCCAAACACTTAAGCACAACCTAGCTAAACATTCTGTTCATAATAAGCAACCACTCCCCATTCTTGAGCCTCATTCTATATCTTCGTAACTTACATTTCATGTCTATGAGTTTACATATTATAATTAGTTCATATCAGTGAGATCGTACAATATTTGTCCTTTTGTGTCTGACTTATTTCACTCAATGTAGTGCCCTCAAGCTTTCTTCATCAACCCATTTTTTTGTTTTTTGTTTTTTTATAACAGTTTTGTTCACCCACCATACATTCTGTCCTAAGTAAACAATCAATGGTTCCCTATACAATCATGTATTTAAGCATTCACCACCATCACCCCTATCTATATAAGGACATCTCCATTTCTTCTACAAAGAAGGAGGAAGAGTCAAAGAAGGTAGAGAGACAAAAGAAAAAGAAAGAAAAACTGACAGCTAGAGAGCAATGAAACGAAAGACAGAATTAAGCTAAAGTACAATAAAAGAGTCAGACAACATCACCAATGCCAAGAGTCCCATACTCCTTATATCCTCCTCTTATAGGCATTTAGCTTTGGTATATTGCCTTTGTTACATTAAAGGAAGCATAATACAATGTTTCTGTTAACTATAGTCTCTAGTTTGCATTGATTTTATTTTTCCCCAATACTGTCCCATTTTTAACACCTTGCAAGGTTGACATCCATTTGTTCTCCCTTATGTAAAAACATATTTGTACATTTTATCACAATTGTGGAGCACTCTAGGTTTCACTGAGTTATACAGTCCCAGTCTTTATCTTTCCTCTTTCCTTCTGGTGTTCCACATGCTCATAACCTTCCTATTTCAACCACACTCACAGTCATCTTTGTTCAGTGTACTTACACTGTTATGCTACCATCACCCAAAATTGTGTTCCAAACCTCTCACTTCTGTCTTTTCCTTTCTGTCTGTAGTGCTCCCTTTAGTATTTCCTGTAGAGCAGGTATCTTGTTCACAAACTCTCTCATTGTCTGTTTGTCAGAGAATATATTTAAAACTCTCCCTCATATTTGAAGGACAGTTTTGCCAGATATAGGATTCTTGGTTGGCAGTTTTTCTTTTTCAGTATCTTAAATATATCACACCACTTTCTTCTTGCCTCCATGGTTTCTACTGTGAAATCTGCACATAGTCTTATCAAGCTTCCTTTGTATGCAATGGATTGCTTTTCTCTTGCTGCTTTCAGGGTTCTTTCTTTGTCTTTGACATTTCATAATCTGATTATTAAGTGTCTTGGCATAGGTCTATTCAGATCTATTCTGTTTGGGGCATGCTGCACTTCTTGGATCTTTAATTTTATGTCTTTCATAAGAGATGGGAAATTTTCATTGATTATTTCCTCTATTATTGCTTCTGCCCCTTTTCCCTTTTCTTCTCCTCCTGGGACACCCATGACATGTACATTCATGCACTTCATGTTGTCATATTTTCCCTATCTGTTCTTTTGTGTATAGGATTTCAGGTGTCTTGTTCTCCAGTTCCTGAGTGTTTACTTCTGCCTCTTGAACTCTGCTGTTGTAGGTCTCCATTGTGTTTTTCATCTCTTGTGTTGTGCCTTTCATTTCCATAGATTCTGCCAGTTGTTTTTTTTTTACTTTAAAAATAAGTTTATTATAACTAATGAATATAAAATCTGACAGATGTTTTCAAACCTTTTTTCAAAAAAAGTAAAACCCTCCCTTGTTCCCCCTCCCCACAAGACATAGCATAAGAACTTGGACAGAGAAACAATGCAAACTAAACATTGGATATCATTCATCTCTTGGTAGGTCCTAAAAGGTTCAAACACATCGTATTCTAAGTAAAGGTCCATTAAAATTGAGAAATCAACAAACCACTTGATACTTCGTCGTTTAACTTGCTTTCTACTGTCATTGTGATGCTTATTTAAAAATGATGAAGGTATTTTAGAACAGGTAACATAAGACAGCATACGACAGATATTCAAAGTGCATGGATCTATGAAACCACATACATTCAAGTAAAGAATACTGGGTGTGGAATCAAACACTGACTTCAGAAAATTATTCCAAGGAAATCTATGTACATTTTAGCCTTTGGCATCTGGTCTGTGTTCCTTCTTTATATAGATATCATTTTATTCAATCTATTTACCAGATTACAGTTATCTTAACACATTTCTCATCTGACACAGACTGTCCACAGCCAATTCATTTTGAGGTAGTTGGGCTGTTTAATGACATTCTACTGAAATTCTCATGACACATGGGAACCATACATTAAACATGTCATGAAACTGGCTCATTAGCCTAAGAACCAACAGAATGACTTCTAAACCACCCTTCTTGTCATCACTGACTCCAAATAACCTATAAATAGACACACACACAGAAGTCTGCATGGACGAGATCAGCTTTGTAAGCGGTACCAACCATCCCAGGGTGGTTTCTGTCTTATAAGGTTCAGAGAGGAAATAGTAAACACACTTTAAAATATATGAAAAATTTCAAACAAGCAGGATCTCTTTCTTTGTCCTTGCATAGGCTGGCTGAAAACATTTATTCACTCTGAAAGAAAAGTGGTTAATAAGGGCAACCGAAGAATTTTGAAAACTTTTGCATTGCAGAATAGCAGTATGTTTTTTCCCTCTTAATTAAGGGCTATATAAAAACAGTGGAGGAGAAAGATCAATGCATGTGTCAATGACACCAGAGTGGTGCTGTCAATGATCATTTAAATCACGCCTGAGAGGGCCTTAATGCAGCAGTGCAGTGAGAAATCGTGCAAAGGTCTGCCAGTTGTTTTTTCAAACTTTCAATTTCTACCTTATGTTCACCTGTTGTTTTCTTTACATCCTTCATCTCTTTTGCCATATCTTCCCTGAACTCCTTGATTTGGTTTTTGAATTGATTTAGCACATTTCTTTGAAAATCTTTAATTAACTGTTTCATTAAAGTGAAACAATATCTCAGCTGTATCTTAATTGAGGTGTCAGTTTGTTCCTTCAACCAAGTGTCCAGATTGCCTGTGACTGTATTATACAGTCCCATGTTTTATCTTCTAACTTTCATTCTAGTAACATACACTTCTTCATGCATGAAGCATTGTTATGGGAAAGAATGGTGTTTCCTTGGGCAAATGTTGCCTCTTACAGTGCACAGTGCTGGTGTGAGTTTTGGCCTTTGTCTGGGAAAGGATAGGCTCTAATGGTGCTGAGGGGGGTTGAGAGTATGTGCCCTAGACTTCATGGTAACTGAAAAGTGGGGTTCTCCATGTGGGCTAAGTAGTGGTATAAGTTTAAGTGTTCATATATGTTGAGAATTTGTCCCACTGTGCCAAGTCCTGGTGTAGCCTGAAAGTGTGGTCAGGGCAGGGACTGCTTTCTGGTCTTTTGATGTGCTGATGAGTGGTATAAGTGTAGGTTCTGTTCTGGGTTGGGGCTGTCTCATAGTGGGCATATGGTGGCAATATGCTCCCATCTGAGATGGAGCTGTCTGGTGGTTTGATAAGGCCACAGCTATGTGTGAGGGCTCAGTTCTTCACAAGCCCTCATTCCTTCTTTGGCAAATAGATATATATGCCCTATTTGGGACCATGAATCTCTCCCAGTGTGCTAAGTGGTTATATGATGTGTTTCATAATCTGGTTCAGATTTTGGTTTTGCAATATATAATAGTATAAGTGTAGGCCCTTATCCAAGTGAGGACTGTTTCCTCATGGGCTAAGTGTGAGTATTGTCATTGGTCTTGGTCAATAAGGACTTTCTGGTGTGGTGTTCAATGGCAGTAGGTATTATTCGTTTTCTGTGCAAAGCTTTATCTCTTGGTTTGCTAAGCAGAGACCTGCAATATAGATGCTAGTCTTATTAGGGTATGATGAGTGGTAGAAAGGTTCTGGATTATTGTTCTGGGTGTGGGGCTCCTGCTGGTTTACTAAGAGGTGGGATAAGTGTGTTCCCTGGTCTCTACTTCATTACATTCTATAGAATGAGATTTTTTGAGGAGTATAGATAGGACTTGGTCTCTGTGTATCTTCCCATGATGTGCTAAAGCAAGAATGCATATTGGCTTGCTGAAGAATGGTTTAGCTATGGTCCCTGGGTGAGGTCTAGTCTGTTCCTTTGTGAGTTGCACACTGGTACGAGCATGGGTTCTGGCCTGGTAATGTGTTATTTCATGGAATAATTTTAAGATATTTGGGTAGAGAGCCAGTTCCAAGGTAGAAGCTGTCTCATGATTTTATGAGGAACGTGTGGGTCTGAGCAGTGATCCATGATCTGAGCTGGCTCTGTCAAGGGGGATGGGTTTAGGGAGCTGGCTCTGTCAAGGGGATGGGATTAGGCTCTCTCAAGATGTGACTGTCTCCACATGTGCTGTGAGGTGATATGTATACATACCATGGACAGTGAGTGGGCTCTCACCTGGGCTTGCTGAGTAGTCATACCATGTGAGCTGCCTGGCAATGTATTGATTAGTGGTAGGATATAGGGACTGGTTGTTCCTAAAGAGCTAAGTGGTGTTATATGCACAGGCCTTGGTCTGAGTTTGGGTGAGGGGGGCTTCATGTTTTTTGAGCAGTGGTGTAGTTATAGACCCTGGTCCAGGAAGGAGTCATATTCTAATATGGTGGTAGGATACAGGCCCCAGTCTGGGTGGATGCTACTCCTCCCATCAGCAGTTCAATCTGCCCTCTTCCCCACCCTGAATTTCTGCTGGAACAACAAAACCCACTCTTCCATAGAACAGACCCATTCTGAAGAAACTATGGTTTCCACACTTTACTCTGTTCCCATCAGTCACATCAACATCTTCAGCTTGAGGGCCAGAGAATCCTCCCCAAACCTTCATTCTGCCCAGGTACTAAGAAATCTTGATAGTGAACAAGTAGCTGGGACCTTTCCTTTCACCACTATCACTAACTCTTTCTTTTTCTTCTTTAGCTTCTCTACCAGCCACTCTTCTTCCATGCTCAGTGATAGTTCCCAGAAACCCATAGTACACTTACTGTCCTGGTCATACCAGCTCTATTCCCTTTCTTTTGGGTAGTTAGACCCTGCCTAAATGCTGGAGATTTCTTTTCATTTCTCTCATATGGTCTTTGGACAAGTAAATATATTTTAGCCAACTTGATTTCATCAAACATCTACATCTGTTAAGCACAGTGACTGCTAAAATAGTACCAGTGGATGTTAGCTAAGTGATACCTATTTAAAATGGGACTGAGATTTTGTTATAGCATAACAAGTGAATGTATAAATGTCACACTGTTTTAAAGCACAGAAGCATCTTTTATTCTGAGAGAGAAAGGACTTTTAAAATTCCTGGGGAAATGTCTTGTATTAGTCCTGCTTGCTCTGTTTTTTCATCTTATTAATTTTGATAGTATAGTTCTAATGCATTTTTATAGATAAATTCATTTCATATTTTACAGATTTGCAGTGCTCTTATTTAAAATTAAATTACTAGGGAGATTGAGGCGGGGCAAGATGGCATAGTGGTGAGGTGCAGAATTTCGTCTCTCCTCTAGAGCAGCTGGCAATTACCCAAGAACTATATGAAACAGTGTTTTCAGGGTCTCCAGTAACCAGTCACACATCGGAAGCAAGTTTGGAATTGGAGGAAAAGCTGAGAACGCAGCGAACATTGTAAGTTCCCCAGACCAGGGGTCTGGCGCCCCTCCCCACCCAGACCTCACAGACTGTCTTGCTGCTGGCTCCCTGAAAGGGGAAAAAAAAAAAAACAGCAATCTGCTGAGGGCAAGAAAGGGGGCGCAACCCATCCTCAACTGCAGAATTAATTCACAAATTAATTAAATAATTTTGGGAGCTGGGGGTGCTAAAGAAGGGCTGGGCTCCAAGAATGGGGGGGGCACATAAAAGCGGGCACCCATTCCCAGGCTCCAAAAAAGCCATTTTTTCCCTCTATATTTTGTCCCTTCTGGCTTCTCACTGATTCCTTATCTTTTTGCATTTCAATAGCCCCTAGCAGGGGTGGAATTGAAGCTGTTGGAGAGTAATTATCAGACAATAGCCCAAAGTACATCTTTAAATGCTCTATTCTGACACTGACAAAACTTCCAGGCTGGGGAAAGACTTTTAAAAGGGACTCCTTTTTTTTTTTTCCTTTTTCTTTTTCTTGTTTTTCTTTTCTATTTTTTTAAACTAAAAGTAACATATGTGGTTATTTTCTATCAGAAAGCCCAGGTTGAGGGACTAGGCTGGGTTTGGGGGGAGACAGAGTACCCACAGCATCTTTGAGTTCCGGATTCACTTCTGAAGAAGGTCTGCACCCTCGTCTTTATTTGGCAACTCAGGCTGACCAAGGAATCTAGCTGGAGATGCCCCAAAGAGGAGAGGGGAGAAGGGAATAGTACTCCTGAGAAATAACTGGAGTTCCTAGGATTGGGAGAGTGGAGGGAGGTCCAGCTCAACTGGCAGTCCTCCTTCTGGAACTCAGACCCCAGGGGCTGGAATTCAGATTCCAGCTTTAGTCAGCCATGCCCCTAACAGGATCCAAGTCACCAGGAGAACTAAAGTCTCCATACCTCCTTACACTGGTGGGGTAGCTGTGGGCTGGCAAGCACCACCTGCTGGACAGGAGAGGAAAAGCACCAATTCTAAAGGCCTCATAGGAGGGTCTCATTCTCGGGAAAATGCCATACCCTCCCAATGAGACCTGGGCCTCCCTAGACTGGGAAAATCTGACTGGGGTCAAACATATCTGAGGCGACCCTCTCATAAAAAGGCTAAATAGAGGCAGGGAAAGAAACAGAAAAAACAAGAGGTGAAAAATTCTGATCAACTAAATAGAACCTAAGTTAGAGGTCTAGAATAAGTTGAACTGAGTAACAGAGGCCAGAGAACAAAGCCAACCAAGAAAAGCCTTAGGTAATAGATAGAAAACAAGCACCAGAATAAACTA